>NC_040041.1:17046543-17090752 GCF_003713205.1 Coffea eugenioides
TTTCCTGTTCTTCTCTCCCAAGGTGTACTCTTTGCCCAACACCTCGAGATCTTTGATCAAGTCATTGAACCTGTAATACATTTTGTCAATATCCTCAAGAGGTTCAATTTTAAATGATTCATACTTTGTGACCAAGATAGCCTTTTTCTGTTCTCTCGCGTTGTCACCACCCTCATGAATTTCTCTTAGCTTATCCCACATTTCTTTGGCTGATTTACAACCTTTTACTCTAATTGATTCGTTTGAATCTAAGGCACTATAAAGAACATTCATGGCTTTGGCATTCAATGTGAGATTAGTCCTATCTTGAGCATTCATTTCAGCTCTTCATTTTGGCCGAAGCAGCCCTGTATCTGCATCAAGAAAGTTAGCTTCATGCGGTCCTTCACTCACAATAAACCATAGCTCAATATCAATAGATTGCAAAAAGATAATCAACCTTTCTTTCCAGCTAACATAATTAGAGCCACTGAACATGGGAGGCCTAGTAACAGATTGCCCCTCAACAAACATAGCATGACTGGTTGTCATCTTTACTCCAAGCCGTTAGAGCTTAATCTCTAGGAGACCAAGCTCTGATACCAATTGTAAGGCCCAAAGACAACCTAAGAGGGGGGGTGAATTAGGTTGATTAAAATCTTAAACAAATTTATGCAATTTTTGCTTAATAAAAATTTACCTTCTTTTCTAGTAATGATCAATCAAATAGATTAGAAGAAGAGAGCAATATTGATTCGAAAAATAAGTATAGATAAGCAATGAGAATTTTATTAAACAAAAAGAATAAGATAGAATATCAAACCGATTGTCTACCAAGCTTTCCTCAAACTTGAAGACCAATCACTAGGTTGAGCAACTTCTCTTTGATGAAAGATGATCAACTAGATGTACAATGGAGGGAGCACTTCCTCCTTGCCCTAAGCCTTACTTAGTCAAGCTAAGAAGTTTTACAATCACTCAGATAACCCTCAACAAAGCTACACTAATGAAACTTTCAACCACAAGAGAAATGCTCACAAGAAATTCACACCACTTGGAGAACAAATCTAGCTTTGGAGACTATTTTCTAGCTAAAATATCTCTTGAGATCTTGTAAACAAAGTGTGCAAAAGTTCCTTCTTTGTTCAGAATCGTTTGTATTTGAAGGGGACCAGAAATGGGCTTCATTAATGCTTCCAACGGATAGAAGGCAGATGAAGAGTCAGCTAGCCGTTGGGGCTTTCGGACGTCCGACGGCTTAGTCATCGTCCGATCCCATCGTCCGAAAATCAGTCAAGTTGTTGTTCGGACGTCCGATGGGATTTTATCGTCCGAGCTTCTGTGTCCGAACGTCGTCCAGAGAGTTATCAAATCTTCGTGGAATTTTTAGGACGTCCGATGAGATTGATGTGCGTCCGAAGCATGCGTCCGATCCTTCAGGACGTCCGATGCTTCCTTACGAGCGTCCGACAGAGTCTTGGCAGAGAGTCATCAACACTTTGTGGAATTTTTAGGACGTCCGACACGTTCGATGTGCGTCCGAGGAGTACGTCCGATCCATCCGGACGTCCGATGCTTCCTTACGAGCGTCCGACAGAATCTTCTTCTCAATGATCTTCATCCTTTCGGACGTCCGACCGATTCCTTCGGACGTCCGACATGAGTGTCCTGTTTTTGCTTCTTCTTTTGGTTGATTTTCATTTCTTGACATATTCGTACCTGATTCTTTGATAAGCAAAAAACACTTATATTTGAAGAGAGTTAGATAAACATTTCAAAGTCCTTTGTGATCATCAAAACCAAGAATAACATGCTGTATTTCAACTTGAAGGAGCAGCCCGAGCCTGGTGGAGTGTTATAAGGAACAAGTGGGAAAGGGATCAAATTCCAAGGACTTGGATAAACTTTGTACGAGAGTTTAATGAGAAATTTCTTTCTCCACTTGTTCAAGAAAAGAGAGAAGACGATTTTATAAAGCTTCATCAAGAAACTTTGAGTGTGGCTGAGTAGGAAACACGATTCACGAAGTTATCTACGTATGCTCCAGAATTGGTGGCTACGGAACGGAAGAGAATAAGACGGTTTATCCAAGGATTAAATTTAGAAATCCAAGATGCCCTTGCCGCAGCACAGATTGAGACATTTAGTGATGCTCTCAAGAAAGCGCAAAGGGTGGAGAGCACAAAATCCCAACTGAGGGCCTTTCAAGCGAGGAAAAGAGATATATCCGATAGTAAACTAAGGGAAATTGAACCACCACCCAAAGTTAGAAAAGGAGTGGATGGAGTAAAACTATCACTTCCTTCACTACTCATGATAAAGGAACCAGAAGGGACTCTGTCACGAAGAGCTCCAGTAGGACAGAAACAATCAAAGAAAACCTCACAGGCAAGTCAAGTCACAATGCCTCGCCCGACCTGTGGATATTGTGGAAGGACAAATCATATCGAAGAAAACTATTGGCTAAAAGGGTGAAAGTGCAAGGGATGTGGGAGCACTAATCATAAAGTTCACGACTGTCCACGGAGATATCCACGAGAAGCTACTACTTCACAAGGAAATAGAACTGTCCCTCAACGAGTCAATGGAGGAGGAAACCGACCAGTAGCATCTGCAAGAACATATGAATTGATCACACAACAAGGTTCAGGGTTATCTGAGATTACAGAAGGTATGAATTTCGAGGACGAAATTCTTTTAAAGGAGGGAAAGTTGTGAGGACCCGAATTTTTCTTATTTTATTTTAATTTACTGGCTTAATTAATTATTTACTCACCCATTTTCTCTGAATAATTTATTTCAATCATTTTAAACTTATTTACATGGAACTATGGCTTACATGTATTTTTAAAATGACTTGTTACAAAAATTAATTTTTGGTAAGCTCGTTTAGTGAGAATAGTGAATACGCATTTGGAGACAATAATCGAATCGAGAATACAATAAGTTTGGAAAATTGGAGACTTGTACATTAGTCTTGAAATAGGTATTTTTATATTTAAGTGCTCAAGTATTAGTTAGTTATATTATCGTTATAAGAATTTATTAGAAAATTCACTCTATCGCACTTAAATTGGAAGTACGCGTTTTCGCGCGCGAGATTAATTGAGAGACTTTAGACCCTTATTTTTAGACCATTAAGAGTGAATAATAATAGTATGAACAGAAGTGCATTAGAGGTTTAGTGCACAAATGAAATAAACCCGAGAGGAATCGGGCACGAAACGTGCACAAACGCGCACTATTGAAGGGTTGACTTTTGGAACATTTTTGGCCACACACTTAAGCTTCTTCAAGAAGCTTTTCCACCAGCCATTTCTCTCTCCTTTCTCCCTCAAGACAGCCGGCTCTCTCAAGCAAGAAGGAGCAAGAAACTTTCTTCTTCATTTCTCCCAATCCAACCATCCATTTCACTCCAAACTTGCAACTTAAACTCAAGACCACTTGGAGATTCACTTAAGCTAGGAGAAGAGCTTGCTTTCCACATTTTTTTTGAGCGTCAAGAGGCCAAAATTTTCTGCTTTGTTCATCAAGTAAAGTAAACACCGATCAACTACTAAAATCTTAGTTTATGGAAGATATCTTGCACTCGTGTACTCATAATTTCATATGGGTAGCTTTATTTATGTTGAAAATTTGGTGTGTGGGCTCTATGAAATCCCACTATGGCTTGGTGGACTGATTTGATGATATTTGATGTTGTTTATGTTGGATTAGTGTTTAATCTAGTGGAAATAAGTTGTGTTGTTGAAGGAAAACTCAAAGAGGTAAGTTGAGCAAAAAGGGACAATTCTGCCCTTGCTATTTCCGTGCACATTAGTGCACTTTTTTGTGGTTCAATTGATTGGATTTCGATGTAAATGTGTAATATGGGTTGTGTAGAAAGTTTCATCAAAACATTACGTGATTTGGATGGGTAAAGGTTGAGATTTCGAAAATTTGCCAAAACTGGAATTTTGTCCCGTATTGCTCTGGCAGTGTTTTTGTTTCAGCTATAACTCTTTACTCCAACATCCAAATTGAGTACTGTTTGCGGCATTAGAAACTAGACACTCCCAGTTTTTCAAAGGTATAAAATGCATGCCCTAATTCCACCTGAGTGAGCCGTACCAACCTTGTAAATTTGTCTGTCCTGTTTCACATATGTACTGGAAGTGATGTTTTGAGCTGCGAATTGATACTCAAATATGAGCTAGTTGTGGATAGAATTTTAGAATGATTCCTTCTAAGAAATTGTAGGCTTATGAATTTTTTTTTCAATGCCACTGACCACACTCAATTCTGAGTTGAATTGAGTGAATTATGGCCAAATTACAGATCTGTGTCATTGCTTGAAAACCCTCATTAAGATCTCCCATAAATTAGCCTTCCAAATTACCTCTGAGATACTCAAGAAGAGTCAAATGAGCCAATCCATCAGGCAAAACTCGACGGACACCATTAACATATAAGATTGCTTCCTTTGACTCCTCTACTTCCGTCCTCACCATTTCAGTGTCCTCCAAAGACCCCATTTAGTCTCCGTGCTCAAGACTCTTTTGAGTACGATCAAATTGGAAATTTTCTGCCGCTATATCTGTACTGTACTGTATCGGTCGACACAATCTGCCAGATGAGAAATTCTACAAGTCGAAGACGACGCAGACGGAGATGCCCGGACAAGAAGAAAAAAAATAGTTATTTTATTTTGGACCCAGAACTCTTTTGCAGTTCCAATTTAACCTCAGAATTATTTTAAAACAGAATTGTTCGAAGGAAAATGTTATTTCCACTTTTACTATTTATTTTATTATATATTCTAAAAAACGAAAACTACATGATTAGAATGATAAGGAGCATAATTAACAAAAAAGAAGCGCAATAGATAGGGTATTATTTGAAATATTATTTGGAATAATTACTGTAGCACTTTTTATGATGTGATATATGTGAGATAAAAAGGTGATTGGGAATATAAAAAGGTGGGTTGGAAAATGTATTTATGATGCAAGCGAAATATTATTTGGGATAAATTTTGTATTCAAACACTCCCGTTAACATTTTTCTTTCTAAATTTTTGAATTGGGTCATGGGATGGGTAATCATTTGACCTCTTCACATTTAATTGTGGTTAGGCCATGGCTTAGTTTTAGGCTAAAACATGGCTAGAATTAGAGATTTTGGTTTAAATAAATATGTTTTGTTAGGGACGTAAAATTAGTATTTTAAATGTCAAGCGTGTAAAATTTCTTTTGGTAAAATATGAGGAATGTTTGTGTAATTTTTCATTCTTTTATTACAACAAAATCCTTCAGGTATTCTCGCGATTGCTTTGCTTCCTTATTTTCATGATTACTGATTAACCGACAAAGGTAAGCAACTCTTATCTAGGATGTAGGAACTTTGTGACACATTATATTTATTTCTTACATAGGTACGTAAATGTCCGATTTGGCTAATTTTAGATCCTAATTTTTGAGTAAAAATAAATTATGGTACTTGTACATTTTCTTTCAAGAATATTTAAGTGATTTGTACAATAGAATTTTTATACATCATTTGGGAGATGTCTTCTTGAAATTAAAATAAGAGTAATGTAACTATTACTTAATTAGTTAGAAAAAAAGGTTAGAAAAAGTTCTAAGAATTAATTACTAATGGGAACGAATATTAGTAACATGGTGAGTATCTATATCCACGTGTATTGCAGGAGAGGTTTTAATGAAGGTGTCTTGGATGGCTTCTAAATCTCCCATACTTTTTTTTCTAGATTTTTCATTTACTTTAATACATAAATTCAATTAAAAAGTTTGAAATAGTATGATTTACAACTAACTAGTATTGCAACCCGTGCTATGCACGGATTTACGTTTAATATAATTATAATAGTAAATGAATTATTTATATTAGTTACATGAAAAAAGGTTAAAAAAATTAAAAGAGTGCTATTTTAGTATCTAATTTATATTGTATTTATGTACTTTATTTAAAACCTTAACGTATATTATTAAAAAATATGAATAAAGGTCAAAAATATCTAAAGAAATATTGAAAGTACATCAACCACAAATTGTTACCCCTCCCTTCCATGTTCTCATTTTCTGCGCCACTTCTTGTTAACATTCCTCTACTCTTCATTATTCTCTTTCTTACCTTGCTAATCCAAACTTCCCACATCCCTCCAGGCTGCAACTCTTCTCTCTCACACAAATTCTATCTTTTCTTCACCCTACCTAGGGGTGGCAATTTTCGACACGACCTGAAAACACGACACGAACCTAACACGAAATCAATGGGTTTGGGTTGAGGTTTCGGGAATTCGGGTCAGAATCGGGTTAGACCCGATGAACCCGAAAAGAAAACAGGTCGATTTCGGGTCAACCCGTGGTGACCTGATATGACCCGATATGACCCGTTTACGAATTAAAAATAATTTAATAAATATACAAATAATTTTATCTAACTAAACTAAGTTATTCTTTTTTTCAAAGGCATTAATTACTTAATCCTAAATGAATTTATTTAATTTGTGTGAAGTTGAAATTATTATATTTGGACAAATAATATATTATATTATTTTTTAATTTTATATTGTTTTAATTTATTTTATATTTTGTTTGGGATAAAACACTTTTACGGTGTTTAATTTATTTTAGATTTGGTTTGGAATTATTTATTTAAATTTTTATTACTTGATTATGTAATTAGTTTTGTGAGAAATTGATTTTATTAGAAATTACAGTGATAAATTAATAAATTAAAATTAAGTTTCGGGTCATTTCGGGTTGACCCGCCAACCCATCAACCTGAAATTTTCGGGTTCGGGTCAGCATACCTGACCCGTCACGGGTTGGCGGGTCGGATTCGGGTCAACAGATTTTCTGATGGGTTGACCCGAACCCGACCCGTCAACCTGATTTGGACCCGAATTGCCACCCCTAACCCTACCCTACTTTTATCAAATTATGCGATCTCTTATCCAATTTTACAACTTATTTACCTTCTGTCCTGTTACTCTCCATATATAGTTGTAAATAATGACCAAATTTTCAATTTGTTCTTTAACAAATGAGTATGGGTATACAATTTTATTGACTTCAAATGGGTAATCCAATTAAAATTCATTAATAAGTGGCTATTAAATAGATAGATTGAGACTACCTATTTAGACTTAATTAAATTAGATGTAGATTCAAATTCATTAGTAAGTAAATTTAAATAACTACAAATTCAATAATTATATTCTACCTTTTGCAAAGGCATATTTAACATTATTTTCTTATTCTTTATTTTTTTTTAATTTTTGTTAAATTTTATCCTATTTTCTCCCTCCCTTCCATTAAAGTTTTAATTAACTCATTAAGTGTTAATTAATTTCTTGCATTCACACCTAAATTATTTTGAGATTCTTAAATAGCAACAAAATTGAAACTCCTTTTGATCACCATTATTGGTTCTTTTGTGTAACTTTTTTTTTATGTTTTAGGTAAAAATTTATTCATTAATGCAATGTGTTCTTATTTTTTTTTATTACAATGATATCTTATTTTGTTATTCAAAGCATATTGGAGGAAAAAAAATAAAATTTTGTAGTGGATTGTAAATGGATAAGATAACCAAAATCATGTAAAACTAATATCTATTTGATCCACATAAATAACCCATTTTGATAATTTCATCAATTTACAACTACAGCTTCCTTGACTTTACCCTCCCCAATCCTATACTCCTATCTTTATGCTCCTTTTACTATTTAGGATTTAATATCTTCTTTTACCCTTTCCAACCCTATAATCCAGTCTTTCTGTTCCTTTTATTATTTAGGATTCATTATCTCACTTTTCAAGTGTTTTTTTTTTCAAATAAAGAGTTAGAATTATAGTCATCAAGGAAAAGTAATTGGGTGTAACTTTGGTGAAATACTACTATTTTTTGTGATAATCACCCAGGATAATTGTTTTATCAAATATTTGTTTTAAAATTTTTGATAAACATTCCAAAAAAATAACCATTTAAATGCCCCTTTTATTAATTTAAAATTCATATAAAAATTTTGTTTTATGTGCACTTTCTGATGTACGCGTTATATGCAAATTATCCAAATGAAAGTCCGAGCATGTCAAAAATTATTTAGATGACATTGTATGTCAAAATGTTTATTTCATTAGTTGGAATAATCGTCTAATAGGATAAGTTTAAGGCTAAAAAAATTTAATTTAGTTGCAATAGATAAAATGGTTGAAGAATGGTTATAATTGGATATGTTATTTGAAATATTTGACAAATCTATTTATATACCTGGAAGAAAAGTGCTAAAAATGTTACTATATAAATGATTAAAAAATGGGACTAATCAGATTATTCCTTAGATTTGACAAATCAATATTTATTAATCAAGGAATAAAATGGGCTAAAGTGATAAAATTGTAATGGGGTGAATTAATATGGGACTAGTCAAATTATCCAAATTTATTTTCTTTACTTATGAAAGGAAAAGTGGTCAAAATCTAAAAACAAACTATAAATGATTTATTAAGCACTCATTTGAAGTGGGAAAGAAAGTTTTAAATTTTAAATTTGAATTGTCATAGGAGTAGTTGTAAATAACACTATTTCAAACTTTTTAATTGAATTTATGTATTAAAATAAATGAAAAATCTAGAAAAAAGTAGGGGAGATTTGGAAGCCATCCATGAGGCCTCCACTAAAACCTCCCCTGCAATACATATAGATCCGATGACAATTCAAATTTAAAATTTAAAACTTTCTTTCCTACTTAAAATGATTGCTTAATAAATCATTTATAGTTTGTTTTCAAACTTTAACCCCTTTTTCCTTCCATAAGTAAAGAAAATAATTTTGGATAATTTGATTAGTTTCATGTTAAAATCATTCACCCCTTTGCAACTTTATCACTTTGGCCCAATTTATTCCATGATTAATAAGATTGATTTGTCAAATCTGAGGAATAATGTGATTAGTCTCATTTTTTAATCATTTATATAATAATATTTTTAGCACTGTTCTTCCAGATATATATATAGATTTGTCAAACATTTAGATAACATACCCAATTATAGCCATTCTTTAACCATTTTACCTTCTGCAACTAAATTAATTTTTTTAGCTTTAAACTTATCCTATTAGATAATGATTCCAACCAATGAAATAAGCATTCTGACATACAACGTTACCTAGATAATTTTTTACATGCGCAAATTTTCATTTGGATAATTTCACATATAACGCGTACATCAGAAAGTGCACATAAAACAAAATTTTGATATGAATTATAAATTAATAAAAGGGGCATTTAGATGGTTGTTTTTTGGAGTGTTTATCAAAAATTTTAAAACAAATATTTGTTTAAACGATTATCTTGGGTGATCATCACAAAAAATAGTAGTATTTCACCAAAGTTATGCCCAATTATTTTCCTTCATGACTATAATTCTAACTCTTTGTTTGAAAAAAAAATTGAAAAATGAGATAATGAATCCTAAATGGTAAAAGGAATAGAAAGATTGAAGTATAGGGCCGGAAAGGGTAAACATAAGGTAATGAATCCTAAATAGTAAAAGGAGTATAAAGGTAGGAGTATAGGATTGGGGAGGGTAAGAAGCTACAGTTGTGGGTTGGGATGAAACTATCAAAATGTATGATTTATATGGGTTAAATGGATATAATTTTACGTGATTTTGGTTATCTTACCCATTTACAATCCATTGTAAAATTTTATTTATTTTTTCTCCCATATTCTTTGAGCAACAAAATAATACATCATTGTAATCAACAAAAATAAGAACACATTGCATTAATAAATAAATTTTTATCTAAAAAATTACATAGAAAAACCCATAGTGGTGATCATAAGGAGTTTTAATTTTGTCACTCTATAAGAATCTCAAAATAATTTAAGTGTGAATGCAAAAAATCAATTTATACTTAATCAGTTAATTAAAACTTTGAAAGAAGGGAAGGAGGAAATACGTAACGGATCTTCTGTCCCACATCCTGTGCCATCTCTGTCCCATTTTTATTATATTGTCATTTCTCCTACATAAACACCATGTTTTGTTTTGTTTTTTCCTTAAGATCCAATAACTATTAACTGAATAATATACAAAATTTAACAAACTCAAAAAATCAAAATGCATAAAAAATTAGATTTTTATGAATTTTCTCTGTATTTTTTTAATTTTCTATTATATATTACTTTTTTTTGAAATTGTTGTATTTATTCTTTATTCAGTTAATAATTATTGGATCTTAAGAAAACAAAAAAAAAACTAAAACATGGTGTTTATGTAGGAGAAATAGCAATATAATAAAAAATGGGACAGAGAATGGCATAGGGGTATGGGACAGAAGATCCGTTGCGAAAGAAATAGGATAAAATTTAACAAAAATTAAAGAATAGGAAAAGAACATTAAGTATCCTTTGCAAAAAGTAGAATATAATTATTGAATTTGTTACTAATGAATTTGAATCTAAGTCTAATTTAATTAGGTCCAAATAGGTAGTCACAATCTATCCATTTAATAGCTACTAATTAATGAGTTTAATTGGATTGCCCATTTAAAGTTAATAAAATTGCATACCCATACTTATTTGTTGAAGAGAAAGTTGAAAAATTGGTTATATTTACAACTATATATGGAGAGTAACAGGATATAAGGTAAATAGGGTGCAAAATTCGGTAAGAGATTACATAATTTGATAGAAGCAAGGTAGAGTGAAAAAAAATGTAAAGTTTGTAGGAGAAAAAAGAGTTGAAGGGATATGAAAAGTTTGGGTTAAAAAGGTGAGGATGAGGGTAATGAAAAGTAGGGAAAAGTTAATGAGAAGTGGCACAAAAAAATGAGAACATGGTAGGGAGGGATAACATTTTTGGAAGAAATTATAATCGAAGGAGGAATTTAAAAAGAGTAAGAAATGTACGTAATTGTTTGTATAATTTAGGGCACATGAAAGTATAGTTAAAAAAAAATGAGATTTTGTAGCAATAGTTCAATATATGATAAAAACTTCCTCTTTATTTATAAACTACCACATTGATGGAAGTTAATTCCTAAAAAAAAAAGTAGAAATCTATATCATAAATTGAGCGACACAAGGGTTCAATTAAATATAACTGAATATTTAACTTGATAAGTAAATGAAATACTTACAAATATTTTGCCTTCGATTTGATAATCTTCTATGAAGGTGAGAACATTCTTCAAACCAATCAACTCCAAGTCCGAATACTAGTATTGGGGGTTTAATTAATTTTGTTGAATTTTGTGGAGTTTGTACTATAAGTGAGAATGCACGATTTTTGCATAAATTAATGTGTTGGTCGAGCAATGTACCACTATATTCCTAACAATTAAGAGCATACGGAATTTAGAATTATCATTTGTTTTACAAAGTTTGTAAATAATATTTTATAAAAATATATATGTATAAATAATTTATACTTTCCCTTTTAAATCTCTACAATAAGAAGCATCATAATGAAATATGAATCGTGTATGCCTGTCTTGGAGTGCAAGGTACAGGTTACCACTGGAATCTCTAACTTGTATGTTAACATTGTATTTGTTAAGAAGAAATTGTGATATACAATAAAAAATGCAATTAAAATTAAAGATATATAAAAATAATTACCTAACAATAGTGTCGACTACGTCATTACAATGGATACACACCATTTTTGAAGAATGAAATTGACATGGTTGTCCACAATTTTTACATAACTTATGGAACATATTGTCTATATTAATGCTTTGAATTTAAGCAAGTATCAGAAAATATTTAACTTAAAACAATTCAAAAAATGTATAGATTACAATTATTAATTCAAAATAATATGTAGATAATTGTTCATTAATTAATTAATTGAGAATTTTTAGCATAGGTGTGACTACAAATGTTTTCTCCTTTGTAATCTGACGAGTTTGAAATTTAGGCGCTGTTGAAATATTTGTAGGTGGGCATGTTTCATGGTGAAATTAAGTTGAGGGCTAAGATCGATACTAGAAAGAAATTGAAAGAGATCGATACCAAAAAGAAGTTGAAAGAGATGGTAAATTACGATTTTTTGTAAAATTATGTGGTTATCTCGTATTAATGGGGTTGGAGGAGTTTTAAGTGGAATTGCTAATTGGAGGAGTATTAATTGAAGTGGGAAGGTGTGTGAAGGGAGAAGTGTTAGTTGGAGTAAAATTCTTACTTGATGGAAATGTGATAGTGTGTTTCAAACGTGGACATAAAGTATTTTAGGAAATAAATTAAATGTAAAATACAAGAAAAATGGAATTGATAGTAGGAAGGTTTGTGGAAGTTTGTTGCTAAAAAATCCTCCTCAAATTTATATAGATATAGATGATTAGTTGAGTTAATAAGCAATATGATTGGTTCACTTCATAATAAACATAGAAGAGTCATCTATAAGGACTAGTGTGCAGCTATGTATGGTATTTGTTCATTGGCCTATCTGCGAATGATATTCAATAGGCACTCGTTAAGATGTACTTCAAGTGTTAAAATATTGAAAAAATAAAATTAATTAGAAAAAAGTATATAAATGGAAAAGAGGTTAATAATTATTAGTGTATACATAAACATGGTAGGTTGAATGTGATTTAGATGTGTTAAGAGTATTTATTGAACACCATTAGAAAAACCCTTTGATCTTTCTTGTGACTGATTGTTAGGGTGGTTGTCTAAATTTAACCTTTGGTGAAAATTATCACCTATTAAACTCAAAATCTATATGACGATTATTAAGAAATAAATTAACAAGGAAAAATTGCAGAAGCGTACTTTGATCCATGTTGACAAACTTGATACTTGAATCCCTAGAGATTTTGGGGTGGCCTTTCAGGCAATGTTTTTCGACCGGTCGAATTGCGAACCGGCCATGGACACCGTTCGGTTCATATCTTAGTTTGACCTATCTCAAGAACTGGTCAAACTCGGAAAAAACCGTTAAAATCGTGAACCACAGTTTTTTATTTTTAAAACATTTAACTTCCTATTTCGGTTAGCCACCAAGTAGTAGTACCAATAAGGCAATAACCAATGGCTCTAACCCTAAGGCATAAACTAAAGAGTTTTCTCTCCAATTTGCAAATACGCCGCCTGGCTCTCTCTGTTTCCTTGTCTCGGTCAACTATCAAGACAAAAGCCAATTTCAATTCTCTTCTTCAATCTCCAAGAACTCCAATTTTCTTTTGTTTTCATTTCAAAAGTTGATGCACCAATTGTTCTTGCATTGAAGTGCACGGCTTAGTTAGCCTCTAAAATTTCAAGCCATTACCAATTTACCAGGTTAGTTTACCTTTTCTTTGTTTTTTTTGTTGCTCTTAGTTGGTTACTTGATGTGCATATGCTTTTTATGGTTCGTATTTTTCCTATTTAACTTAGAATTATGGGTTAAATTAAATATTTTGAGTTGATTTTAAAATATATCAATTGTTGTTATATAAACTTTAAAGAAAAAAATTCAATTTTTACTCTATTTCTTGTGAAATTTCAACAATTGATGATGTCTTTGTTGGGTCTCTAGCCAGAAGCATTACATTTATTTAGTGAAATGTGGGTGTCTGAAGTTAGCTTGCCAGTTGTTTGATGAATTGCTTGAGAGGGAAGCGTTTTGATTTTATTAATTGTAGCATTTTGATTTTTATTTGGTGGACGCTACTTGCTACTTGGATAATATGGCATTAATTGATAGGGTCCTGAACCAGAATGGCACTCTGGCTCAAAATTTTTTATTTTTTTTTATCATTTGGGTGGCCTGAGTTTCAAAGGTGGCAGGACCATAATCTTTGGTCTGTCTAGCTAAAAAGCACAGCTTTTGACCAAAGCAAGTTTCATATCCCCATATTCTCCATTCCGTAATTGAAAATGTCAACCAACTCGTTGCAGACTTGGTATACCAATTGATTATGACCACGTAGAAGATATGTACGCTTAAATTACGAAGAGCTGAAATTATGATGAGTTAGATGAAGAACTTGAAGAAATTCCAGTTCATGATCAAGGTTCAAATTCTCAACCATTTGAAGGTTAGTTTCATGTATTAGTAAAAGCTGAAATTATAATTTTTTTATCATTTCCAACTGAAATTGGTTATTAGTTTGATGCAAAAGTAAAGTTAATATTGTATTTAATTGTTCAATGTGTGTATAATTAACTATGTTGATTTCTTTAGATAACGAAGATGAATGGGAAGATGTTGATTTAGAAGCATTTCAACGTAGAAACTTTTTTAATGATGATGAAGATGATGATTAGCATTAAAGATTCAAATGGTAATTTGTATGAAATTTATTTGTGTTCTTTTTTTTCTATTTTTAAGATTTGGACTAGTTGGTGTGATAAAACTAACATAAATTTTGTATTTTTGTCAGTGGATCAATTATGCTCTTGGACGATGATGAAGACTTGTCAAGATGGCTTTTTTTAAATACTTGTTGTCCAAGAATGATGAAAAAGATGATAAAAGCCTCAGAAATTAGATTTGCTTGGATTTTTCAATTGTTTTCTAGAATTAAATGAGTTTTTATATTGTTCTTTGTTATTTCTAATATTTAGACTATTGGACATGGGATAATATTGCTCTTATGTTGGTTGTGATTTTAGCATCTATAGTTCTATTGGACTTTATTTAATTTCAGAAGTTTCAATGACTTTTATTTTATTTCAAAATATGGTAGTGGTCTGTGAAAGGTCTAAAATTTTTTTAATGATAGGTATAATTGAGATGAATTTGTTTGGTTAAATTTATAGTTCTAAAAATTCATGTGTGTTTGGAAATATGTAACTTTTTATCATGTGATATCTATGGAATATCTTAACCTATGCACGCACAGGTGTTTGTGTTTATATATATATATATATATATATATATATATATATAGGTCTTACCTGGACCGGACGTTGGCACTTACTGGATCCATGCCATTCAATGATTATATTAACCATACATGGCTGGTTATACCGCCTGATCTAACACTCTAACTAGGGGCTAACCCCTCGTCTCGTCTGGTATCAGAGCCAGAGGGGGAAGCCTAGTACTAAACCTATAACGGTTAAAGATCTTCAAACAGAAATTGCAAAGATGGTAATCAAGGTGGCACTTACTGGATCCATGCCATTCAATCAGATCCAAAGTCATGAAATCAGAACTATCAAAATTATAATAAGCTTGAATACATTAGATGGTAATCACGAAGTTAACCAGTCTCATCTAATAAGAACTAAACTTGTAGATCTACACTATCAGTAGTATAAATAAGAAAGATGGTAATCACGAAGTTAATAAATTTCATCAGGAAGATATAATGCATCCTTGTTGATGGTAACAAGAATATTGTGATGAATAATATTCTTGTCTTCTATGATGAGATGTCCTTCTTCAAACCTTTATATGATAGATTAAAATCTACTCCACCCTTGTGGACAGATATCCATACAGAAACTGTCAGAAAAATTATATATATATATATAATTCATTGAACCGAGGTTGAACCGGTCCGATCGGTTGAATCTTGACCCTTTTATTTCACCGGTTCAATTGATGGTCCGGATTTTAAAACATTGCTTCCAGGTCAACACGTATTCGTCAGTTCTTGAGAGAGTTCTTTAGTTTTTTTCTGGTATCTTTCCTGACGATGGGATATCCGGAAAGAGCTATTTTGTCAGCACTAGAAAATACGACAATAAGAATAATACGTGTGATTTGGGGACCATAACCCTATTTATAGATAACAATTCTGTTACCTTTTGAATTTTTATTTCAGCCAATCATAGAAATAGAAAATACCCTTAAATCTCAACACATTAAAAACCCGCATTCTATTAGATACATTAAATCCAAACCATATTTGATCACTTTAATTGAACTTAATCTTTTATTTGACAGTTTGCATCACATAATTATTCACATGTAAGTCCATTGTTGGATTAAGGATCCAACAATCTCCCACTTGGATTACATGTGTAACCTTATAATTATGTTTTGCAATATACTTATGTTTCAACCCATCATAGAAATAGAAAATACCCTTAAATCTCAATACATTAAAGACCTACATCATATTAGATACATTAAGTTCAAACTATATTTGATCACTTTAATTGGACTTAACCTTATTTGACAATTTGCTTCACATAATTATTCACATGTAAGTCTAATGTTGAATTAAAGATCCAACAATCTCCCACTTGGACTACATGTGTAACCTTATAATTATATTTTACAATAAATCGTATGAACTCAATTTTACTGTCATTACTAAAATGTATCTGTAGCCAATTCGATCCATCAATCACACCAACATAGGATCAAAGCGGATTTTGTTACAATTTCGTAATTCGACTCATCAATGGTCACATATATCGATACAATTGAATGACATGAATTATGATATGGATGTGTAATATGGAAATTTCATGTAATATGATCGTAACATGTTTATTTTCAACTAATCCACCTTAAATTTTTAGAGATCAAACCATACCAAAATCAGATTATAAATAAATGCAAACTTTATTTATGCATAAAATATTCTTAAATAATTAATAACCGAAAAGTATCATCAGAGTATTTAAAATAACAAATTCTCACTAAAACTGTACATCATTTAATAACATGACACCCATACGAGCAGTATGCTCATGAAACATTTTGGGTGGTAATCCCTTAGTAAGCGGATCTGTAATCATGTAATTTGTCCCGATATACTCTTTCAATAACTGTCCACTCTGTACTCTATCTTTAACAGTCAGGAACTTGATATTTATATGTTTAGATTTCGTCGAGCTCCTGT
Organism: Coffea eugenioides; assembly: GCF_003713205.1. Lineage (NCBI taxonomy): Eukaryota > Viridiplantae > Streptophyta > Magnoliopsida > Gentianales > Rubiaceae > Coffea > Coffea eugenioides. The sequence goes on from NC_040041.1 coordinate 17,063,326, forward strand.
TATTATTGGAATATAGGACTGCTGACTTATTATCACAAAATAATTTGATTGGTCTTTCAATACTATCCACTACACATAATCTTGTAATGAAATTTTGCAGCCAAATTTTATGATTGGATGCCTCATAATAAGTTGTAAACTTTGCAACCATAGTAGAAAATGTTATGAGAGACTATTTAGCACTCTTCCAGGATATGACACCTCCAGCCAACAAGTAGTACAGCTTGACGTTGACTTTATAGTATCTTGACATCCAGCACAATCGGAATCAGTATACCCAATGATTTCTAACTTATCTGACCTCCGATACGTAAGCATGTAATCTTTTGTTTTCTGTAAATACCGTAAGACCCGTTTGGTTGCTTTCCAATGATCTAATTCAGGATTACTTAAATATCTACCCAACATCCCAATAATGCACGCAATATCCGGACGCGTACAAATTTGAGCATACATCAAACTCCCTACTGCTGACGCATAAGGAATCTTTTGCATCTCTTTTTTTCTCCAAAACATTCTTCGTACACTGCTCAAGACTAAATTTGTCTCTTTTACCCACACGGATATCATCTGATTTACAATTTTGCATGCCATATTTTTTAAAAACTTTTTCGATATAACCCTTTTATGATAGTTCTAAAATATCTCGAGAGTGATTCCGGTGTATTTGTATGCCTAACATAAAAGATGCATCACTAAAATCTTTCATCTCAAAGTTTTTAGTTAGAAATTTCTTGATTTCATGTAATAGATCCATATCGTTGCTGGCAAGTAAAATGTTATCAACGTACAATACTAGGAAAATATACTTGCACCCACAGAACTTATGGTATATACAATCATCTACTAAATTTATCTCAAAACCAAATGAAATGATCATTTGATGAAATTTGAAATATCATTATCGAGACGCTTGTTTGAACCCATAGATGAATTTTTTAAATTCACAAATCATATTTTTTTGATCTCTTGATACAAAGTTTTCTGGTTGCACCATATAAATCATCTCATCAATGTCACCATTGAGAACGCTGTCTCTACATCCATCTGATATAATTCAAGATCGAAATGCGTCACCAAAGTCATGATAATTCTAAAAGAGTCATTTGAAAAGATCGAAGAGAAGGTTTCTTTGTAATCGATACTTTCTTTTTGTGTAAATTTCTTGGCGACAAGACGAGTTTTGTATTTTTCTACATTGTCTTTCGAATCTCTTTTGATTTTAAATATCCATTTACAACCAATGGATTTTGCTCCTTCTGGTAGTGGGACAAGATCCCAAAAATCATTGTCTTTCATGGATCGATCCATTTTTGAGAATTTAAACTTTTTTTGGTTTAACGAAAGTTGATTGGATCATCTTCCATCAATTCAGTGTCATCCTCATGTTCTTGGAGAAAAATAATGTAATCATCTGGCACTACACTTCTCCTTTCTCTAGTGGATCTTCTTAATGGTACTGGTTCTTGGAGAGAGAGAGTTTGTTCTTCTATAACAGTTTGTTCATCGATGTTGTCTTGATTTGTCATGTCATGATCAAGTTCAGGAATAGGATCCTGAACAAGATCAATGACATCTGTGAGAATATTAATATATATATATTTTAAAGACAATGTCCCTTACTGTATTTTCTCTCCCAAACTCGACATCCTCAAAGAACCGAGCATTTTCTGTTTCAAAAATTGATTTAGTCGTGAGATCATAAAACTTTTAACCCCTGGATCTTTCAGAGTATCCAATAAAATAACAACTAACTATTTTTGAATCCAATTTCTTTTCATTTGGCCTATAAGATCTTACCTCAACTGGATACCCCTAAACATGCGGATGCTTTAAACTGGACTTTTTCTCTGTCCAAAACTCATAAGAGATTTTGATAGTTACTTTAGTTGAAACTCTGTTAAGAATATATGTTGCAGTCTTAAGTGCTTTTTTTTAGAGTGACTTTGGTAAGATATAATGACATATCATACTCCTTACCATATCTTTAAGCATTCTATTTCGTCTTTTAGTTACACCATTCATAGTGGGTGATCCCGGCATAGTGTACTGTGGGACGATACCGCATTTCTATAAATATTTAGCAAATGGTCCTGAACGTTGTTTACCTGAATTGTTATATCTACCATAGTATTCATCACCACGATCAGATTTGACGCTTTTAATTCTTTTGTTGAGTTGATTCTTAACTTCAGTTTTAAAATTTTTGAACACGTCCACTGACTGTGACTTTTCAGAAATGAAATATATGTAATCATATTTTGAAAAATCGTTTATGAACGTTATAAAATATTGTTGACCATTCCAACCAGATGTAGAAAACGGTCCACAAATATCCGTGCATATAAGTTCTAAGACGTCTAAGGACCTATTGATTTTAAATCTCCTTTTGTTGATTTATTTTCTCTTTATACAATTAATACAATCATTAAAATCTATAAAATTCAAGGGATCGAGAATTTCATTGACACAAGTCTTTCCATTCTCCGTTAGGAGATATGTCCCAATTTTTTGTGCCATAATGTAGCCAAATTTTCGTTGATTAATTTTTTCTTTACTCCTCTAGTACTCAAATGCAGAGATTCATTAAATGAACCAATTGTATCAATTAAATATAGATTATAGTAATCCATTAAAGACCCAGAACTAACTAATTTTGAATCATGAAACGATTTAAACTTTTCATTTTCAAATGAACAAAAATAACCAAATTTGTTCAAAACAAAAATAGAAATCAAATTCCGTCGAAAAGACGGTACAACAAATGCCTCATTGAGATTCAAAGAAAATTCGATTTTTAACAATAATCTAAAAACTCCTATTGCCTCAACTTGAACTATTTTACCATCGCCCACGTAGATATATCTTTCATTATCATTAGACTTTCGGTAATTCAGGCAACCCTGCATAGACACACTGATGTGGGTTGTTGCACCAGAATCTAATCACCGTGTGTGTTTAGGTACCGAAGTTAAATTAATCTCAGAACAAATCAAATTAAGAAGCATACCTTTTTTAGCGCGTCAAGCGTGATAGTTGGTGCAATGCTTCTTTTTGCCCTTCAACTCCACAGAAGAAACAACTATTTTTTTCCCTTATCAACTGATTTCTTTTGTTGTTTCTTTTGTGGCGCTGTACCTGCAACTTCTTTATTTTTTTTTCTCTTAAGTCCCTTGCTTTTATTATTAGTGGTTGATACCAGATGAGTACTTTCTGTCCGATCTTGCTTCAACCTTTCCTCTTCCTCCACATAGTGTGAGATGAGTTCATTTAGAAATCAAATCTCCTTTTGACAGTTGTAACTTACCTTAAACTGGCTAAATTGTGTAGGAAGAGATATTAAAATCAAATGCACTAGTAACTCTTCAGAGAGGTTCAATTTAAGTGCATTCAATTTTGAAGCAATATGAGACATCTCCATAATGTACTCTCTAATATTACCTTTACCATTATATTTCATTGAAACTAGGCGTATCAAGAGCGTACTAACTTCAACTTTTTCGTTCTTGACAAACCTTTTTTCAATGTCAAGAAAGAACTCTTTAGCAGTTATTGTCGTTTCTGACATTGTTCCACTGAATACTTTTGGAACGACCTTTTTAATGATTATCAGATACAAGCGATTCGATCTCTCCCACCTTTCGTTATTTCTCTTTTCATTATAGGTACTCTGATCTGTAAGAGGTGGGGGAGAATCATCCCTTAACGCAAGGTCGAGATCCATTACTCCAAATACTATCAAGAGATTTTCTTTTCAGAACTTGAAGTTTGTGTCATTCAACATAAGAATGTTATTGATATTGGTAATAATATTTGTAAGATCATTTATAACTGAACAGAAAACATAAAATAATTAAAACTATACTCACATAAACCAAATAATAATAAATTCAAATAATGGTAGGCCCATCCCAAAATATCGATGTTCCATTAATATTTTATCTTTGGACAAAAATATTAATTTCTAAGTGATATTTTGGCACAGTAATAAATACTGACAATAATAACATGTCAAACAATAAATTTTTCTTTGGACCAATTTATAATTTACATGTAAAAAAAAAAAACCAAATAATCATCACATATTTATTATCACAAGTGCACATGCAATTTTATTAGATATTGACCTTCCTTTGGTCCGATCAATATTCACAAAATCACAAGTATCCAACTAGTTATATTTTAAAATAAATTAATTTTCACAATAGAGGTCACTTTGGTGGCATATTATTTCAATTAATTTATTCCAAAATATATATAATCATACTAATATTCAAATTTAAAATTACACAAATCAAACAAAAATTTTTGATCAAAGTCAAATTTGATCAACTCTGGTCAAAACGTGGTCAAACATAATCAAACCGGTCAATTGGATTAAGACTTATTGGACTAAAAGTCCATATCCATAATTGAACCAATTTTATCATTTAAGTCCAATATTTTCTTGAAATCCATAATTGCTTTATAAAACTTTATATTTGTGGGCCTAATATATGGACTTTATAGGGTTTAAATGAATTATTAACTTTATTAGGGTTCACTTAAATTAAAGAAATCATAATTTTCTTAATATAAATATAGGCACATTAGCTCTATTGTCCAAGAAAATAGGTCAAAGAATTCAAATATTAATCAAATTAATTTTATGGACAGAACATTGAAACTCAAAATATTTTCTTATCAATTTTAATCCTTAAAGTGGGGAAAAGGACGAATGACTTCCCAACCTAGAAAACAAATTAGCTTACATCATTAAAAGCATGCGGATCCCACCAAACATCATGCTATCCGATTAAGAGTTTCACAGAATTGCATTCAGCATTCTTTCTTATCAATTTTGATCCTTAAAAAGAGGGAAATTAAAAGAAACCCCATGTCTGCCAACTAAAGTTTGATTAAAATGGGATCCACTTAAATTATATGAAACCAAAACAATGAATCAACGGAACTGCAGCAATAACCGAAACATATGACTAAAGATTGAAACCATGTAACATGTGGGCCCTGCCATGACTTTTGCAACATAATATATGAATTACCATGTTAACCAAACAATGAATTAGAGGTGTGCATTGAATTCAAATTCGGTAATTCAGAATTTTTTGGAATTTTGGTATATGAATTACCGATCGATTTCGATTTCGAATTCACCAGTTCCGATTTCGATTTCGATTCCGAATTCAATTCAGAATTCGGTAAATTCCGAATTCACCGAATTCGGAAACCTTTTTTTCTTTTTCGTTAGAGGTATTGTTATATAATATAAATTTTATATTGCATATATTATAAAAAATATTTATATATATATAAATATATATTAATATACATATTATAAAAAGAAATTGAAATAAAAAATATTATTATTATATATAAATAAATATTAATATATATATATTATAAAACGAAATTGAAATCGAAAATTCCGATTTCGATTTTCGATTTCAAAAACTCCATTACCGAATTCAAACCAAATTCACATAATTCGAAATCGGAAATTCCGATTTCAGTGCCGAATTTCGAATTACTGATTTCGAAAATTTCGAATTCAGTCGGTAAATCAAAATTTTTCGATTTTGTACACCTCTACAGTGAATCGTGCAATTCATGAATTGCCTACTGTCATGAAAACTAGATTATAACATATGCAAATAATCATGGTTTCAATAATTGGCCGATTCTTTACAAATATCATACATAATTATTCTTAAAGATAAAAATTATCTAAATCCAAATTATTTCCTAATAATCAACCATATGGGCTCTGATACCACTTGTTAGGGTAATTGTCTAAATTTAACCTTTGGTGAAAATTATCATCTATTAAACCCAAATCTATATGGCGATTATTAAGAAATAAATTAACAAGGAAAAATTGCGGAAGCGTACCTTGATCCATGTTGACAAACTTGATACTTGAATCTCTAGAGATTTGGGGTGGTCTTCTGGATCAATACATATTCGCCAGTCCTTGAGAGAGCCCTTTAGTTTCTCTCTGGTATCTTTCCTAACGATGGAATATCAGGAAAGAGCTATTTTGTCGACACTGGAAAATATGATAATAAGAATAATATGTGTGACCTGGGGATCATAACCCTATTTATAGATAACATTCTTGTTACCTTTTGGATTTCTATTTTATCCCATCATAGAAATAGAAAATACCCTTAAGTCTCTACACATTAAAGGCCCACATCCTATTAGATACATTAAATCCAAACCATATTTGATCACTTTAATTGGATTTAACCTTATTTGACAGTTTGTATCACATAATTATTCACATATAAGTCCAATGTTAGATTAAGGATCCAACACTGATAACTTAAAAGTTCAGCATCAAAAGGGCTTTAAACTAAGTGACTAGTTGGCAAGGCTTATAGAAGGTTTTTTCTAGTGAATTGGTGACAAACTTATCAATAAAACAAGAAGGAACTTTTGGAAAGCTTGAGAATTGTATCTGATATGCTTAATGACTGTAAATAATTAAGGGAGTTGCAAATCACTCTATTAAGTGCGTGAAGATTGGTACTACCATATAAAGGTGCATGCGAGTGATTTAACCTTCATGAGAGAAAGCAAAAGCAAGTTTAGAAAACAGAAAAAGAGGGTGCTGTATGTTCGTGGCTCATGGAATAGGAATTTGAATATAAAGGAGAGAATCATGCATTTTTGTTTGTTCTATATTTTTTAGCATGTTAGGAAATTATAGAAATAGGACTCTAGATTTGATCATTTCCAAGTTTTCTTATGGAAGTTTCTAGCTTGCTAGACTCTAACTTGCTTACTTTCCTATTGCACGTGTATGTAATTGTAGATCTAAACTTAAATGATCAAGTTTTTTGCTTTTTTATTTTTTTTTAGCAGGGGAAGGAAGGATGTAAAAAGCAGGGAAGAGAACAGAGATCTTTACTCATTTGGATTGCTATTTTTAGAAATTTTTAGAGAAAAATGTACTGTAGCAATTTGATATATGTGAAGTAAAAAGGTGATTGAAAAATATGTTAATGAAAAGTATAAAAATTTTTCTACAGAAAATCACAATCCAAACAGGCTAGCTAATCTAAATATTGAGACCTCAACCTTATATGATGGAGTTAATTAAATGATCCATTGACTTATTAGTTTCAAAGATGATGTTCAATACAAGGAGTGGATCTTGTTGTGATCCAGTGGCTAAAAGATTTTGTGGGTACTGATCATATGTACTTTCTTTTTAGCTACCCTGAAATCTCATTTCTTTTATCGACATTTAATAAGTTTCTTACGATTATTTGCAGCCTTGTCCCAGAGGATGTTTATTTGATGAACATTTGTTATCTTGACATCCCACATAAGTTTATGGCAATTTAGGATATGTACAAGACCTGGGAAAATTAAATAATTAATAATAATATTAAAGAAAGAAAATAACAAGGTCTTGGGGGAAGAAAACTTGTTAACAATAAGATGGCAGGGGATTAAATAGTCTAAATCTCAGCTAAAACTTAACTATGAACTGGGTGAATTCCATTTTAGATGTAGTTGAAGATTTATAATTTTAGAATTCATTAATTTGGATTAAGTAGGATGGTAGATGAACGGAGACGTCTCATGTTCTTTTGCAATCTGCAATCTAATAACTAATTGCTTTTTACGTCTAGTTTGGTGTATTGACCAATTGTATGAATGATTCTACAACGTTTAGTGTTTGAAGCTATGGATATTTTGGAACTTAAATAATTTTAATTACCTTTTTTCTTGTGCTTCCCATTGAATATTGTAGAAATTTTCATGAACCCAAATTGTATTTTGGGGAGAATGGGAGCTAAAAATAAATTTTGGAGAGAATCGACCCTTGTCAAGTGTTAGCTTAGGCCTTGTGAAAGTAGTGGACTGATAGATAATCCAAATCTACCTTGACGTGTATACCCCTACGCAAAGTTAGGAGGTTGGCTTCGATTATTTTGGGTACTTTGAGAGAATCTGAATTATTCTGCGCTACCTTAAGCCTATTGGTGTATTGAGTTTGAACAAGTCATGTACACAAATTTGTCAAGGAGAGATAAGGATAGTATATCAATTTATTTGGCTCAATTTATCTGATTTAAGTTTGGATTATTGTTGAGCTTTTTTTTATTTGTTTAAATTTGAGTAAATATCATGAAAACTCTTGTAGTATTTGTACATATTTAGTTCAAATAAATGACTTGTTCTTGAATAGAAAATAATAATTTGAAACTACAAGTGCACACATGATTCTCATTGGATTTATTTGTTCACACATTTTTTTTCTTTTCTTTTAAAGAAAATAACAATTTCAGATGCACAGATGACTGAGTTCAACTGATTCAATTTGGTTCAACTGAGTTCATGTCGACAAAAGTTTCATTCATCAGTCATTGATGACTGGACATCGGGTCCAATCGTGCTAGGCCTTCAAGCACGGCATCCTGACCACCAACCAGATGGATAAACAAGATTTTTTTTTTTTGAGGGAACAAATAAGTTAAGATAATAGCAGCGTCTTGCAATTTTGCATGGTCTAGAGTTTAAAAATACGTTGGCTTTCGCTCTTAAACCTTTTGCTTTCGTTCTCTAATTTGCTCATGATGGTTGGTTAATAGCACCTCGCGGTAAAAGTATGTAATTAGCCATGAAAATTCGGTAGCCTATAAGGGTTTGTTAGAGTATCATTTTCCCACTTCACTATTCGATTTACACAATAAGAAAAATGGTTTTTCCCATTAATTGCATTTCTTTATCATCACGGTTAGAGTCTCCGCAGATCGTGACCCTCTCAGTCTCCTCACGAAAAAAGCCACATATGATGGATTAGCTTGACAACTCTTTCTTGTTCCTTTTTATCTTTGGGATTTGTCTAGCTTTTTCTTCAACAAATTTAACCTGGAAATTCTTTGTAAATTGAACCTGATACATGTGACTTGGCCATTTGGACATTTCCGACCCCTTTTTTTTTTTTTGAAGATCGAAGATAAAAACAATAAAAAACCTTCTTCTTGAAAACCTTTCGGCTCCATGATTGAGTCTGAGATTCTTGTTACACGTGTAATTCACAAGCAGCAAGAGTATTATTATGCTGTGAAGTGAACTTTTCATTCTTGTCCTTCTTCTGAGATGTCTTTGAGCCTGGGACGAATCTGTTTTAAGCGACTTTTCTTCATCCTTATTGGATATAAACAATTAATTCGTTAGCTTTTCTGACAAACTTATCTTATATTAATTAAAATTTGGAGTTGCACCACTTTACCATGGATCACCAATATATGCTATTCTTTTCAGCACAAGGTTATTGAAATCAAAAAGTTCCAACTTCAATTTATTGCATATCCTTCTCATCCGGCACTGGACCACGATCAGGAGCTATTGGGCAGGCAACGGCGTGTTTATACGAATACTTTATTTGTATCATATAAATAGCTTTTTGCTTTTTCGAAACAAATGGAGTGAGAATTGCTGAATTGGCTTGCACGGAACTTTGGACATATTGTGTTTGGATTGCATTTTTCATGATTTTTCATGGAAAAAATACTGTAGCGATTTGATGTATGTGAGGGGAAAAGGTAACAGGGAAATGTGATTACGGAAAACGACGTAATTTTCCGACGGAAAACCGCAATCCAAACAAGGCAGCTTGCCGGCTACAGTGAAGTCATATGATCATATGTATAAAAGCATATACTAGTTCATATACTTGGTTCTTTTTCTTTTTCTTTTTTTTAAAAAAGGAACCATATGGCGATATCGATATTAAAAAAAAAAAAAGAACCATATGGCGATATGGATTTCTTTGTTACTATATGTGTTATGCGGCGTGTTCTTATTTGTCTGTCCATTTTTATTTATTTTTTTTTTTGATAATAAAAGGGACTATATATTGAACAAACTTAAATTATAAGTACAAAATGAGGGAAGCAAATTCCCTTAAGATCTGCATCTACTAGATTTCTCAAAACATGAGGACTATATATTTGTCTGTCCGTCTTTAGGAATGCATCTAAACGCTGTGTCCTTCTGCAAAGTGTGTATCTATACAATTATGCAAGGCAATTCGTATTGTTGCTTTTGTTTGTTTTACATGTATTTAGTTATTATGTTAAAATTAGTTAGTTTTTTTTTCTTCCCCGTATATAAACTTAGGTAGGCTGATAGTTGATTTTCTAAAAGGAAAGGGTGTACATTTTCTTTCTTTATTTTCTGAAGGGCAATTGCAAGGTTATCTCGAATTTTTAATTATGATATAAGGTACCAAAGAAAAATATCCTTTTTAGTATCATACTATTTCTAGTAACATCACACGCGCCGAAAAGAAAAATGGTTGGGGGAGGGGAGTTAAGAGAAATACTAGTGAGTGTGTTTGGATTGCAAATTTATTTCAAATAATATTTCGCTTGCATCATAAATATATTTTTCAATCCATTTTTTTATATTCCCAACTACTTTTTATCTCACATACATCAAATCACAAAAAGTGCTACAGTAATTATTCCAAATAATATTTCAGATAATACTCCATCCAAACTTATTAACTACTAGTTGAGTTTGTTTGTATAACGAGTTATTTGCACAATTTTATTTATTTATATTATCAATATATTTCTTAATTATTTTTTTTATTTCGATTAAAATAATAATAGTTAGTTGGTGGGGTGTTAATCATGCTGGGTAGCTTCTATCTTTCTCCGTTGAAAGCGACTTATCTCTGATGAAGCAATGACAACATGGTGGGACCCGAGGGGTGGGGTAGCGGTGCAGGAATATCAACGACTTGGCAGACCCGCAGACACACAGTCAAGCAGAAGACGACAAAAAGGACCTTTTGCAGTTTTACTTAGTAAAAAATTTACAATTACATGCGATAAAGTCATCGGATGATGGAACAACAGGGACAGTAGCGCTGTAGACACCTCACCATGCTGATTGCTGACTGCTGAGAGAGAGGCCTTTTTTTGTCGAAAAAAAAAATATAACATGTGGTGGTGCCTGTCCTTTCTTCTGTTGGGTTTTGGCCTTCTTCCCAATTAGCTAAATCCATCCTTGACCAATTCCCGCCTCTTATATTTACCACTACGTCCTTTTTCAGTTTCTCATCCTCCTCATCTTCGATCATCTTTATGAGCATCCCATTCTCATGGACCACAATCAAAGTTGTCCAATTCAAATCATATTTGGACACGGCATATTCTTTTTACCTTCTTATTGAGGCCTACAAGAGTATTGAACTTGGCAGTATTAAAAATCAATAATAATTATTCACCACTAGAGAATATATAGTGCTGATTTTACACTTTTGGATGTGCTACTCGAAAATGCTAAAAGATACCCTTTTCAATATTAAGGAATTTTAAACTGAATTATACCAAATCTCTAATTCAGGAGAAGCTATTATCTGATATTGCAACTTAATTAGTTTTAAACAATGCGCGAAATGAGCGGGTTTGCTTGGATAATTTTTTTTTATTATTCATAAAACACTGTATCCTCTCTCCGTATCATTGCCAATTTTGCATACTTTTAGTGTTTTTAGATGTTGATGTTGGGACAAACTAATATTATTGTTATAGTGAAATATTGGTTGGGCGAAAATATTTATTATTGGAATAGTTTGTTAAATGAAATGAGATTATTTGATGAAGTAAGACCTAAGGCTTTGGGGTACAATTGTACAAAGAATAAACTTGTACTAAATGTACAAGTGGATCTGTGGCAGAACTGACGCGAACAAAATTTGGATCAGATAAGTGGATTGCATTCAGGAATAAAAGACTTAGGGTGCATTTGATAAAATTGAAAATTGAAATCTAATATATAAAGTATGAATCAATTAACTTATTAAACTGTTAATTATTAAATTTAATATATTTAAATGCATATAACATTCAATGATAAGTGAATAGTTTATCACTTAATTTTGGGAGCAAGTTTTGTCTAAAAAATTCAGTATCGCTTAATTAATTCATATGTTAAATTTTTAATTATCAAATGATTTGAATATATTAATATCTGAATTTATTAAATCTAAATGTTGAATTAGATTATCAAACAGAATCTTAAGATCTGAGCGCCGATCTTGGTCTGATCCACTTTAATCATTGCAGATTGGTTTTTTTTTTTTTTTGTCAATACATTGCAGATTGGTATTCGGTAGCCATAAAACCAGAGACCTGGTATATATGAAAGTCCGGAAAACCTTTGGGGAAAAGAAGATGAATCTCAAAATTTTTTGGGGGTTAGGATAGGGACAGCCTTATAAAGGACGCGGTTCTCCTTAGCATGCCATTACTTTCTTTCGGAAGGTTTTCAAGTTTCAACTATATATCACCCTCAAAAAAAAAAAAAATCAACTATATATCCGAGGGGCCAAACACATTTAATGATCCCAACCGCCCAAAAATCCTTTTTCCTACAATTTTCAAGTATTAATCAGTCAAACCCAATTTATCCAACGCAGGCATTGTGGCGCAATTGTCTCCTTCGCATCTACATGAGCCAAAACCAGATAAAGTGAAATCGTTCGCTTGATTTACAATCATGAGTTTGACACAATTATGAGAAAAACATTTTTTTTTAAACTCAACATATTTATTGATTTGTTGCCCGACCTTTAAACTTTTTGTTTTTTTTTTAATCTCAATTTATATTATTGTGGTTGATTCTTGACGAAATTTCATTAGGAACGTATCAGTTTTGTGGAAGGTTTCTTTTCCGTTTTCTTTTTTACTCTAAGGAGGGTCAATGACCCATTATACAATAACTGTCCTAGAACTTTTCCTTTTTTTTTTTTTGGATATAATGGAATCTATTCTACATTTACTCCTACTCTATACTAGAGGGAGGGGCATCTAAAGAGATCAAAGGGAATTCGAAGGAAATTGAACCACCACCAATCCAAACACAAACAGTGCCGCACTTGCTGGCAAAATTTTCAGAAAAATTTGGATTTTTGAATATAATCCAAATGATTTGGTTCCTTAACATACATTCAAATAAAATTTTAAAAACTCTTTTGGTGGCCAACTAATCTAGAAATAGTTAGTTCTTAAAACTTTTCCTCTCTCTCTTCTTTTTCCCCTCTCGAAACAAGATGGATCACGGAAAAAAATTTGTTAGTTTAACTCAAGAAAGATAAGCAATGAACAACAATAATATTATGCGGATGTCACACTAATAGTTGATCTTGTATGGCCTGTTTCTTCACAAAGTGCTTAACAAAAAACGTCAATAAATTAATGCTAACTAGACCATTATATATCCAGTGATAGAGCGTTAAGATTCTTAGAATCTTTTGTGAATTCATTCTTAAGAAAAGGGGGAAAAAGAAAGAGGGTGATGTGACTTTATAAAATAGGATTTTTCTAACAAATGCCCTCGTTAACCATGTAAACTCTATCTAGCCTATCAAACATATCTTGTATATACACATATCAGTAATTATTATATTTTTATGCATTTACATATTTTCTCTAATTAATGTTATCTTTAAAAAAATCTAATACTTGAAGAGTGCCCAATAACTATCCTACAAAATATTGTAGTTTAGTGATTTCCCAAAACTTTTTGAGTGAGGGGGAGAGATGATTTGGATGGTCCGAAAGAGAGAATATAAGTAGAGGTTTTGGGTTACGATATTATGTTAGTTTATCACCTTCTCAAAAAGTATTAGGTTGTGTTTGGATTGCATTTTCCGTGATTTTTCATGGAAAAAATACTGTAGCGATTTGATGTATGTGAGGAAAAAAGGTAATAGGGAAATGTGATCACGGAAAACGACGTAATTTTTCGACGAAAACCGGCAATCCAAACAAAGCCTTAGTTTGTCTTCCTCCAGAATAGTTAAGGATAAGTACAAAATCATCAATTACCCCAACAATGTTAATTTACGGCACTTTTTTTAAATTATTAGGGCTAAATGCTTTTGATTTATTTGTCCAAGACTCCTCCTGTTGCCTATATAAGACAGACAAAGGACTAGAAAAACATATACATTAACATTAGTAAACCCCATCATCTTAACCAAAAAAAAAAAAAAGCATTCAAGACACTGTTCCATCAGCTTCTCTCCTTCTTCCCTAACCAATTCTACTACCTTTCCCCCTGCAAAAAGCTCAGAAAAGGCAGCATGGTCACGCCAAAATCTATGTTCACAGCCATGAACGCAAGACTAATTGGTTCTGGAAAAGAAACCATAATTCTTGCGCATGGCTACGGGGGAGACCATTCGGTCTGGGACAAAGTGGTGCCCTCGCTGGCTCAGTTACACCAAGTTTTGGTTTTTGACTGGAGTTTCTCAGGTGCCGTCAAAGATCTAAACCTCTTTGACGCAGTTAAGTATTCTTCATATGATGCTTTTGCCGATGATATAATAGCTCTCGTGGAAGAAATGAACTTAAAATCTTCAGTCTTTGTTGGACACTCCATGTCTGGGATGATTGGATGCATTGCTTCAGTCAAGAGGCCCGACTTATTCAGCAGGCTGGTACTTGTTGCATCTTCTCCAAGGTACTTCCAAGTTTCAGTAAATACAAACTACTACTGTTATTACATAGATATTACAGAGATAGCAAGACAGTGGTTGAACTTGAGGGTTTTGTTTATTGTCTTTTCAAGAATAGTTAAAGTTTTTTTTTTTTTTTATCGTTTCTTTTCTCTTTCCATTTCCTACGTCTGCGTCGTAGTCTCCTCTTCCGATGCATCCCCAGTCCCCCTGCTAGAAATTATTTTTTTTTTTGGGTTAAAAAATAGCTTTTATTTCAATCATAAATGAATCATGTTCGATCGGTTAAAGTTGAACCTTTTCAAAAGTCTGATAATATAGTCACAAATTTCATAAAATCTAGTGCACGAGTAAGCTTTATCTATTTATTTATTTATTTATTTATTTATTTATTTTTGCGCTGGTACTTATTCTCCATATGCTTTTATTGATCTGCCCCCTTCCTGCAGAATTTTAATCTAGTTTCCTGAATATTCGGGTGCTTCCCATAAACTTTGATGTGGTTGTGCGTGCGTCCTATACTTCTTTTTGTCTTTGCTATGGAAGAGATTGGCCGGTTGTAGAGGGGCGTCAGTGGTCACAATTTGAGATTGTGATCAGGCACTTGGAAACCTACAAAACAGGACAACTTTCGGCCTTTTTAGAAAAATTTTTATATGGTGGCAAAAACAATAAAAAAACTGGTTTTATAAGATTTTTTGACAAAGGAAAAAGTTTTTTTCCCCTTTTTCTTCAAAGGAGATGAACAAATTGATTACAAAAACTTTTAGGATTTTGTTTGGATTGCACTTTTTAAAGAATTTTTAGAAAAAAAAGATTACTGTAGCATTTTTTAAGATGTGATGTACGTAGATAAAAATATAATTGAGAAATGTGCAAAAAAAATTCACAAAAAACATGTGATAATTTTTTCCCCTAAAAAATACAAAATCCAAACAGGGTTTGGACCGTATTTTTCTGTTGATGAATTTGTAATCCAAACAGGATTACTATAGATTGTGATGAATTTCCTGCTGACGAATTAGCTATATAATTTCCTCTCCGTAGACTAAAATCGTAGATTGTGATGTCATGGATTTATTTGGATTAAACATCCGCTTGATTTGACACCGTGTCAGTAAACCTTGAAAAATTTCTCTTCCCTTCCTTCCCTTTTGCATTTTTTTTTCTTTTTTCTTTTAGTGTAAGCATGTGAATGGACATACACCTCTTTTTGTACTATAGCGAGCACCTTTTACCGAAATAGCATCACAAATCATGTCGGATCCTGGAATCATGCATAGTTTACTTCACTTTATTTTTAGAAATTTGTCCTCACCATATCCTCCTACCCTCTTCCTCAATCAACGAAGCATAATAAGGATAAGGTCTAGCCACTTGTATCACCTACACAAATTCTATATTTATTTGTACACAAAATTCTTTCACGTACATATGACACTCTACCTTGTTTTTTTTCCCCCTTCCGTTTAAGGTTCATAAACTCAGAAGACTACGAAGGAGGATTCGAGATCTCCCACGTTGAACAGATCTTTGCTAGCATCGAGTCCAACTACGACCAGTGGGCAACCAGGTTCGCATCAATTGTGGTAGACAACAACGATCCTCCCTCGGTCGAAAAAATTGCAGGAACCTTGAAACGAATGGGATATAAAACCGCACTTCCCTTGGCCAAAACTGTTTTCCTCAGTGACCACAGGGCCATTCTTGAAAAGGTTACGGCGCCATGTACCATTATTCACACGGCAAGGGATCTCGTCGTCCCAGATTCTGTCCCAATCTTCATGCAGAACAAAATCAAAGGAACATCAACCATCGAGATTATCGCTACCACCGACGGCCATTTTCCTCAGCTCACTGCACATAAGCTCTTCCTTGATGTTCTTGATAAGGTCTTGATCGGTCACTAAGCCGTCCGTCATACATAATGCTTCATGAACTTTTTTTAATCTGGTCTTTGTGTACCTTTTTTTTCGGTTGGGGTGGATAGAGATAGAAAATTGCTAGGATAATAAATGCTTTCTTCGACATGTGACATTGTACTTTGGGGTTGTTTACATGGGATCCCTCCTGTACTAGGAAGTCTGCAGCGATTTACCAGTTTGCACTCGTGGTTACTGTAGCTTGTGTGGGTTTGTCGAGTGTTCAAAAAGTGTGGATTTGACGCTTCTTGTTACTTGGTGTTGTAAATTATTGCTCGATATTTTAAATGGCGTTATGAAAATTATACTACGTTATCGGTGGATACCTACAGCTGAAAAGCTGTTCTTTGTTTGTGGGCATTGTCGTTGATTTCGACCCTAAAAGTCAAAATTTTCGTTATCTTTCGCTTTACAATAATTTCTTTAGAATGGGTAAATCTTAATTATTATAAACTAATATAAAATAATATATGATGATATATGCGATGTAATGTGTGTGAGATAAAAAAATAATTGATTAGATAAAACAGTGTGTTAAAACATATGTTTGTGATGATTCAAGCAAATAAATTTTTGATAAATAATTCTAATCCAGACACATCTGCACTCTAAATCATGGTGATATTGTCAAGATACTTCTACGTATTAACCCACTTATTTGTCGTCGTCGTCACTCCGATGGGGATACGGGGCAGGGACGGTCATCAGCATGACCGTCCCTGAACGGTCCCCTCACAAAACTGAAGAAGTGGCCATCATTAATCCACGTTGACAAAGTCAAAACAGAGTCATTTTGATTAATGAGCAAGGAAAAAAATTTCTAAAAACTGTCTGAGCTTAACGCCTCCGTTACCAACCATTGAAACTCCCTTTCACAAAATCCCGCCTAATTGACTCGCTATGACTTCATTTCAATTCTTGGTACGAAAAATTTTTTTTAGTCTCCCTCCAAAAAGTTGTCAATATTCATCTACAATTTTAGAACTAAGGCAAAATACAATCAATGAATAGGAAAGTTGCAGACAAGGGGCAGAAGAAGAGCAGTCAAAATACACTTAGAAAAAGGAAGAACTACCTATTGAAGGAGAAAGTCTTGGAGGCCTAATCTCTATAAAGGGTCGGGGAAGGTTAGGACTGAACAATGAAGCTAAAGATGATGGAGTCCAAAACAGTGACACCCAATCGCATTTACATAAACCCTACAGGTAACAATATTGCAAACTAATGACATAATTTCTATTGTTTAGTGAATAGCATCACATGATTTTATATCATGGTTGTCGAAAATATATAGATGTTAGAAATTAGATCTGTTCATGGGCCATATGGGAGAGTAAAGTAGAGAGAAATTTTGAACACCAAGTGTTTGTCAAAAAGAAAAGGAGAACATCTAAACCAATTAGTAGAGGGAGTTGTTAGGAAGGGATAAATAGGGGTCATAACTCTCACATTAGTAGCAATAGTGTAGTCATTATATAACAGGGGTACTGGTTGTTTTTATGAATTTCTTATAGATTTTGTTGGTTAGCAGTGCCTGTGTGCAGATTATATGTTATGTGTGGTTTGTACATACTATTCATGGCGACATACAAAACAAAAAAAAAGTGTTACAAAGATAGTTCCCTTAAGAATGTCTCTTACAGCATGTTGTATAAGAGACATTTCATATAAATATATAATGACGCGGAGTAAAATTGTTATGCGGAGTAAAATAACATAACACTTAGATTGGTAGACGCATTGCAGAGAAAAAGATTACAAGGTTTTTTAGCTAGTGAGGTTGGACATCATGTTGAATAAATGTTACATGTAGTGAGTTAGAAGTTACAGTAGCAAAACTGATATGTAATATTGCGTGAATATACTGTGAAATTGCTACCTATTGTTTGTTAGTTAACTCGTATTTGCATAATCATAGGATAAATAGAAAAAGAAATTGATTGTTTGAAACTTGATAATTAGGGCAGTAGATGACAATTTGAACAAGGTAGGCATAATAAATAATATAATTTTTAGTTTGGCATACTCAATGTGGAAAAAAGATTATAAGTTTTACTTTGGTAGTGTGCTTGGACTTGAAGTTGGATAACTGTAACACGCAATGAATTAGCAATTACAGTGTAAGAACTGCTCTGTAAAATTTCATCAACGTAACTATGAAATTGGTACCTCCGGATTATTACATTAACTCATATTTGTAGCGTAGGACAAGAAATAGAAGAAGAAGTATCCCATCAAACTTGATAAATGAGTGAGAGTAGATTGTAAATGGAATTGACCAAACAGAATAATTAACCTACAGTTAATTTTGGCAAACAGAATGTGGAAAATAGGTTACAAGTTTTCATAACTATTGTTACTAAGATTTGAAAGTGATATATTATATATGTTAGTACTTTATAATGCATTAAGAATAAGCGGGGAAAGTATAATGGAACTGAAATGCAATTGTCTGTGTAAAACTCCAGTTTAAATGGCAGGCAAAAAATTGAGAACTTCAGGTAAGAAAGGTGGCAGAGATGAAGCAACAGGAAAACTTGATGGCAGACAACCTGAGGTTCCATCTAAATCACTTAATACGTAAAATGGCTAGTGTTTGTTTCCGCAACATCTATAGAACTTAATACGTGAGATTGATGATAATTACGCGCAACATGCAGTGGGAAGAAAGTTAGGGAAAAAAATTGAAGGTAAGACATCTTGTTCAGATTGCCTTTCTTAGTATGAAAAAATGGTTACCAGTTATCTTAATTAGTGTGCATATACATCTTGTTAGATAACTATTACATTCTGTGATAGAACAATCACAGTGAACAAATGCTTTGACATGGTTGTAAATGCACAATCAACTAGCATAATGATATTAAATCAAGTCCTAGAAATTGATAATGGAACCCTTGTGAGGAAAGAAATGCAGACAGAAGTTTACTCTTGTTGATAAGTTGAAACCCCAATTAATTGTAACAGATCAGTAATTGAAGCTTACAGTATGAAAGTTGATTGGCATGAATCTTGGTTCTAATGCCTATATGTTAGGCTGAATATGCTTGTTGTTCAAAATGTCTTGTGGATAATTGAATCTATTATATCATTACTTTATCTTGATTTGGGAATGTCAGGAGAAAACCTTATCAACATGAAAACAACCACATAGCTATACCTCCACAGAAAAATGCAAATATCAACTATACCAAAGTTCTAGAATACTTTCCAACTCACATAGCTATTTTTTGCTGTGCTATTTTCAATCTATGTTTTTATAAATATGTACAGTCAAGTAACTAATACCTCATTGATTATACCTCATAGATCATGTATATTTTCGTAAGCTAATTAATGCAGATATTAATAAACATTAGTAATTGTTTACTCTTGTTCATAAGTTGAAAACCCAACTAACTGTAACAATCTAGTAATTGAAGCCTACAGTATGAAAATTGATTGGCATGAGTTTTGGTTCTAATGTCTATATGTTAGGTTGAATGTACTTGTTATTCAAAATGTCTTACTCATAATTGAATCTACTATATCATTCTTAGAACTACTATCTTGATTTTAAAATATTGGGAGAAAATCTTATGTAATTGTTTATCAAAAAGTTGGTCCAAATGGCATGAAGGAGATTAAGAAGTTTGACTAAAAAAGCAGCTAGAAAAGAAAAAAGTGAAAAATTAGGTAGTAGCGAACTTGAAGTGCCATCAAAATCCTTGAATATGTAAGTTTGTCAATACTTTTATGTTGCACCAGTATATTGGCAAGATAGTGAGATGTGATTGTTTGATTCATTGCAATTACAAGTTCTTAAATTGGTCTCACTTTGTTTTAATTTGTATAGATAAGAGTATATAAAACCTTAGCCAAACTGATATGTGTTGAACAAAGTAAATAACCTTTACAATTTGCTTGAGCGGTGGCAAGATGGCACGGAAAAGGATAAAGAAAAATCGACGTTAAAAGAAAGAGTGTGCAATGTATCTGGAGAGATATTCGACAAATGAAAACCTTCTTGACGATTTTGGTTTCGATCACCCTGCTGCTGCTAATAATAGCAAATTTTCGTTGACCCCATGTTAGCTAGGCTGGAAGACATATGAAGCGGACTTCGCTGGTAGGTAGTCGTAGATGTAAGCTCATTCGCACAATCTATGACTTTTGCGTGTACTGTTGAATAAAGACACACAAATTTTTTTTTGACCCAAGTTATTGGGAACTATTAAGTGTGTTACTTACATCTGAATTCACTTGCGCTACTCAATTGTTCTGTGTTATTAACATCAGCAAGCCTGCCATTATTATGTTTATTGAGCTAAACGAGATTGTATGGTTACCTTAATACACAAATTTCATATTTCATGGTGGAACTACAATAACTCACTATGATGGTCAACACCAAAGTGCATATCTAGTCTCTTACTTACAGCTTTGTTCGTTCTTATTTACAATAATGTAAATTAATTAAGTGTTTGAGACAACCCTCACTGCAAATTACTACATGCCTGTGGAGGAAAAAGACATTCCAAAGGCCAGACAGAGTGTTGAAAGGTTGGATCATAAACTGATCAAGGGCATAGAGTGTTACAATGCAAAATGTTAGGCCACCCAACAAATAGAAGAAGGTAAAGTGCAAACAGTGTATTTAGAGAATTACTGTGTATGCAGACGATGAAACTTATCGGCAATAATGTGTAACTCTATATGCACATAACCCCCAATGTTAGTGTACAAGTTCTTTCAGGATAAAAGCTGCCAAAAATTATGCTAAAGTCTGTAACTGATTAGCAACAACTCGTAACACGTAGCAAGACTCTCGGTACAACAAATTTCACGCTTTGTACATAAGGAAGCTTATCCGATATGGTTCAGGCGCTGCATGTGAGTCTACAGCTTCCACTCCCGTGATATACTAGTTGGCCTCATATGCGTTGGGGTCTGATGTTTTACCATATTAGAGGGTATTGCGGACTATAAAAGACTGATGTTGCAGTTGTATATCCCTTACACAGACTCCAGTTTGTTCGTCCCCCTTTCATTTTTGCCCGCATTATTATTCAACTTCATACTTTCAATTTTTCTTCATATTAAAGTGGCAATGGGCTCGTGTACTCGATTCATTTTTTGTTATCTTCAACCTCCCTACAACAGGGATTACAGTCTTATCAATATAGTGTTCAGTTTTAAAAGAAGTTCTTGGGAGCCAAATAATTTCCTCAACTTTGCTTGATATTCGGGAAGATCTAGCTATTTGAATGAGATGTTCGAGAAGGCCTCGCTACATCAAATGTTTTGGAGTTCGAAATGATCATCTCTATATTTTCAATAGACAGTTAATAAAGTGTCTAAGAAATTTAATGTGTCGGGGGAAGGAATTATTGTTTGTGCCAAGGGCAATAGCACAAACAAGAGAAGAGGAAAGGTTCATCGGATATTAACTAGTTGTAATATCACTAGTTTTAACTAGAGAAGACGAAAAGCTACCAATTGCAAATTCATTAGTTGTAATGAATTGTAACATACACTTAACTGGTTGTAACTCAATCTGTACATGTTGTTATGACTATTTGTTGCATTTTAAATATTAGTTACCCCATTTTCAAATTAGTTGTCCCAACGAAATACCATGTTCTTCTGCGAAACTGTTACTTATTATGTGGTCGTGTGGAACCAAACTGAGCCGCCAATTGTAACTTCATTTCCGTACTAAAGGAGTAATACCTATTGAAGTGCCTGTAATACTATCTGTAATACTCATCGTTAATACAATTGTAAACTACTTGTCTAAATTTTAACATAGAGGAATATGACAAAGTGCCTGTACAAGCACATCAATATATTGTAACAGCTTATTAACTTCTTGTAACGTACATATGCGGCATTCCCTGGTAGGGACGACATGGCTGCATTTAGTAAATATTCGTCCAAAAATACCGTAAATCTGGTGCTAGACACCTAATGTCTGAAAAATATGGTGCTAGACACCGCAAATCTGGTGCTAGACACCTAATGTTTGGTGCAAGTACTAATTCATTGAGAGATTGTAGATTAAAACAAGCTTACAATACGGAATCGATCGAAACTGAGCAATATCATCTCTGGACAAGTACGAACATCAGTAAATACAGTGAACTTTGGGGACGGATATTCGGAACTCAATTGTTTGGAACAACCAATTGGTTTGTATTCATAAAAATTGTAGGTGCACAACAGTTATCAATCTGCACACTGAGGGGAGTTGACGTCAGCAGTTAGTTGCAATTCTTGGGTGTTATTTCTTTCCTGAAATGCGTAACGATGGCAAATCAGCAAATACAGATAATGGAACATACGGTTAATAATATACGCTGTCGAAGTATCCAATTAACAAGACTACATAAATATGTGATGTAATGATAAAAGTTTGTTACCTGGGTGATGGTGAAAATACATGATATGCATCCTTATCACAGTGTGTTGAAATTGCCGCACACTCCGCCTACATTGTACAATATAACTATTCAACTATCAACAACTCATTAGCAATGCCTATATTGCTCAGTTACAAAGTTAAATTGGACTAGACATTATAACAAAAACGATATTTCAGACCATTAAGATATTTCAGACGGAGTTATGCTTGAAAAATATAGAAAATTTGAAGTGCATCCATTCTGTAGGGACACTTCCATGAGGCCCCTGATTAGCCAATTGGTGAACTTTCAGATAATAAAAAATAATATGTCATTAAAACATTATATGTTAACTACAAAATATGCTTGCTTTGATAGCGTTCGAGTGCCCACCATTACTATTAAAGAAAAAGTAGCTCTATGATATGAAAAAAAGGACTTTATTTTATCTATTAAATATATACATACCGTTTGACTTTTCTCGATTTCGGGAAACAACAGCGTTAGGAGGGTCATTCACTGACTGACTCATTGAATGCGTCTACGAGTTGTATATAGGCCAAATAATTGTATAAGACAAACAAAAAGGGTATATCAGGAGGGATGTTGGCCGTAACAAAATCATCACACAACGTAATATCATCATAACTAATTGTGCTATTAGAAACATCCAAATAAAAGTTAAAGCCATGCTCATGTGCGAACATTAATTGATATCCATTGATTTGTCAAAAGAAACTATCTTTGCCCATGACACACCGCAAAATAAGATCAATAAGATATAATGTGTTAACAATTATATACAGGGTATAGTTAATCAGATCCCAATTTATACGTCAATATGAACTTTATGAACCAATAAACAACTATATAGTAAATTTATTCTTATATTATGTGTATATATGTGATAGTGTGTATGGGCTAACAATCAATTATAAATTCAAACAATAGACTAATTTCTGTAAATTCATAGTCATAGAAGCATACATAAGATATAGCATTACTCCATACCTACTAACAACGTGTACACTCTACAGAAAAATGCTAATATCAACTATACCAAAGTTTGTAAAATACATTCCAACTCATGTAACTACTTTTTGTTGCGCTATATCTAATCTCCCTTTTACAAATATACATAGTCAAGTAATTAACACCTAACATGATATACAGTTTTATGCATCGTACTTGGTCAGTAACAAAGTGTACATTATTTCAACTAGATTGTACATTCACTAAGTATTTATATATATACATGCTACTTATTGAAGTAAACTACCTATCTACTAAATATTTAATGCATTCTCATAAGCACTAATGGTCAATTTAATAGGTGATTGGAATAAATAACCATCTAGTAAAAACTTTTGATATAATGTTATTGTGAATAACATACCATACATTATGATAAACAAGGTGTATATCACACACCTTATCTAGACAAAATCCTACAAGTTATCAAAAGTTATGCCATACTTTAAAAGTAATTACAAGTAACAAAATTTATACATGTACAGTCATATCAATAGATTGTAACTTTTAACTCACTTTCTGTATAGTCATAATTTTCGAAGAATCCTTCTTTAGAGATACATGAAAGTATTTCTCAACTATCAGTAATTTATCCAAAAAAATACTATCAAAAAGTATAAATAGCGACAATCGCTCAAATACCTTGTAATTCTCGTAGAATTTTGTTATACTCCTTATTTCATTCGTGTAATTTACAATGACTCACTTTACTTATCTTTTACCTTTATATGTGTTAGTTTACTATGATGTAAACATCCATCCACAGGCAGTAATATATTCTAAATTGTATGGTATCACTGCTATCCTACAACAAGAATGAAAAAAGCAAGTAATTATTACCTTCATACTCTTCTTGTTATTTTATATGCCGATAAACTTTCCAAATCATTTAATTCGTCTACTAAGTCAAATTTACAAACACTTGGCATGCATAAGTATTCTATGAAAAATACCATAATCATAAATAAGCATGTTTAATCGTATTGTAAAAATGTTACTCTAATTTTCAGTCAACTTTATAATTTCTTAACAACTTTATACAATCCATTACAGAATAATTGATGACTACTAACACTGGGCATGATTATAATTGTAATCCACTGGTCTAAGTTTAAATAGAGTGAAACATTGAATGTGCCTGACAATAGGGAAGCGATAAATGTATATAAACGACAGCATAAATGTATATTAACATTCATAATGTGTTATGAATCACACATTACTTGTACACCAAATCCTATTATTACGCTTATCAATATGATTAATGATTCACATCACTTTACTTTGACTCTAAGACAACGACATTATCTATGTACAAATATAACTCCATGTACATTAAATTATACGGACTGTAATGTGTTGGTCACACGATGTAAGTCTTTTTTAACTGTATGTACATCCACTCTGGTGATTATATTTAGGTTCTAGGTTCCTTAGCTCACTAGACCTTATGTCATTCGTTAATGACATAAGTCTAAGCCAACTCTGCATTTTATACTATTTCTACATTTTGAGGTTCAAACAAGTATTTTCTACTCATTGTAATATATTTCTTATATCATGTAATTTATTTACAACACCAAGTACACCAATTTATTATTCACATCTATTTGCCTCTTTTCTTCTACTTCACCTCATTCAACTCTACACCTCCATTTTATACACATTGCATGCTCCGGAGAGGGGCAAACTAAGATTGCATGATGAGCATGGACCAACTACTGGATGCACAATTATTCATACCAATTGTAATGTGATGGCTATAACCTGTAACTTATTTACAACAGGATGTACATTCATTCACTTGTTAAATGTGACTTTGTTTCTCTCATCTTTCCCTAATTTCTCTCAACGCTTTACTTCAATACATACCCTGGGTTATCGGATAACTACTATCCCGTTATAGTCCATCAATGAAAAGCTGAATGCTCACATGCACACATATACGGTACAAATTGACTATTCTTCACAACCAATATTATGTTTTTAGTGACTCTAATTTCATCTCTAAACCCTGAACTGATGTGCATTGGGTGACAAATGATTGGCCACATTTGAAGACGATAGTTCAGTCACGTTACCTTGATATGATAATACGCTTTAAGTTTCATCGAACTCGGAGAGCGTAGTTGCTTCTGCTATTAAGTTGCATGACTGAACCAAGTTCGTCAGATGATGAATTTTCTCTGTTTCCTTCTACCTTCACTTTGCTTCCTGTTTGCTTCTAATAGTTTGCTTCAGTTTGCTTTATAATACTTTGCTTCCCACCCTTCAGATTGCTTCACGACCTTCACTTTCAACCAGGTTTGCTTCAATTTCCTCACTGTTTGCTTTCTCTGTTAGCAAACAGTTCAGTCCTGCAACCACTCTCCAGTCGTTTGCTTCCTTGGTTTAGTCGTTTGCTTCTGCTATTAGGGACTCGGAGAGCACCCTTTTCGGTCAATTTTGTTTTGTGCAGCTATTTCAAATTTTCAACTTTCAAAATTTCAACTCTTCCGTTTGCTCCGTCTATTACCGTTTGGACTAGTGCAATTTTTTTTTGGAGCACCCATCATTTTTTAGCCTTCCTGACGTGGTTATTTCTAGTCCTCACGGTTGTGTTTGTGAGGGGACCGTTCAGGGACGGTCATGCTGATGCAGCATGACCGTCCCTGCCCCGTATCCCTCAGATGGATAACATGTCAGGAAACAAAAGTTGAAATTTGTCCTTTTTCTACACATTCCAAATTTCATTAATTGGGAATCAACTAATGAAACAATGCTGCGAGCACTTTTCTCTTCTATATGCTTCAAAAAGGAAAAATCTTCTTCTTTTTTTTGTTGTTTTAACTTTCTTTTCTTTTGTTTCTAATTAACATTACATGGAGTCATGTGCATACAACTAATATGTGGGGTCATTTTGAGATCATAATCTACTAATTAAGTCATGCTAAAGGGCAAATCATTTCATTAGGAGTAGGTGAACTTAGACTATACACGGTCCATCCACATGTTTCAAAATCCAAATAACGACTCTAATAAAGACTTTTTCATTACAGTACTAGGAGCATAATTTACAAGAAGAATTTGTCTGTTCTTTTCTTCTCTATTTTTTTCTTGCAATGCGTGTGTGAGAGTTTTCTTGTACAAAAATTCCAAATTGGGTTTTGGCATGACTTCAAGCTCATCCTTTTCAAGTCTCATTAGAGAATCGGTGTCCAATAAATTGGAGGAAAATTGGCCCACTCCCCTATTCGTTACTCTCAGTTTTGCTTATATAGAATTAGAATTATTTGCTGCCGCGCCTCAGTTTACCTACCGAGAGCTTTAGAAAAAGCCCAACAAGCTCTCCTGTTTGTTTGTTAGAGCATGATTAATTTTCATCCCATTGGCTTAAAGGCGCTGAAATTCTTGCAAAATAATGGGAACAAAGGAGAGGCTTAGATTAGGTGGTAAGATAAAAGAATTATAAGTAAGAGGTTTTGAATCCAAAACCTGTCACTTATGCCAAAAAAGGGTGTTTTTTTTTGTTTTTGGGGGGGGGTGGGGGAAGGAGACTCCAGTTTAAATTTTAGAACAAGAAAATAGGACTTTGTTCTATTCTAAAGTCGTGTCTA